>NW_027286764.1:0-45000 GCF_022747635.1 Hetaerina americana
TGGCTCTTTTCATGGAGAAATGTGAAATATTAAAATTTCTAAAATTGAAATAAATGCCTCCTATACAACTCAAACATTCACTCTAAAACAGAAGATTGTTGATTTTCGCAAAATTTTTAGAAATTTGAGGTCTTTTAGTAACATTAACACTTGCGCTGAAGTATCTTTTATGCTCATATGTTGTCTTTCAGGATTTATTCTGGGTTTTATTTTGTTTATTTGATGAAAATAAACAACAATACACACCATGGAAACATTTTTGTTTGATTTGTGTCGAGTGAGATTTTCACCTAGGACCTGAAGGGGGGGGTATTGGCTCTTTTCATGGAAAAATGCGAAAAATTAAAATTTCTAAAAATGAAATAAATGCCTTCTATACACCTCAAACAATCACTCCAAAACAAAATATTGTTGTTTTTCGCAATATTTTTAGAAATTTCTGCTGTTTTACTAACATTAACACTTGCGCTGAAGCATCTTTTATGCTTATTTCTTGTCTTTCAGGATTTATTCTGGGTTTTATTTTGTTTTTTTGATGAAAATGAATAACAATGCACGCCATGGAAACATTTTTGTTTGATTTGTGTCGAGTGAGATTTTCACCTAGAACCCAAAGGGGTAGGTAATGTCACTTTTCACGGAGAAATGTGAAAAATTAAACTTTCTAAAAATGAAATAAATGCCTCCTATACACCTCAAACATTCACTCTAAAACAGAAGATTGTTGTTTTTCACAATATTTTTAGAAATTTGCGCACTTTTAGTAACATTAACACTTGCGCTGAAGTATCTTTTATGCTCATATTTTGTCTTTCAGGACTTATTCTGGGTTTTATTTTTTTTATTTGATGAAAATGAACAACAATAAACACCATGGAAACATTTTTGTTTGATTTAAGTCGAGTTAGATTTTCACCTAGAACCCAAAGAGGTAGGTAATGTCACTTTTCACGGAGAAATGCGAAAAATTAAAATTTCTAAATATGAATAAATGCCTTCTATACACCTCAAACATTTACTCTAAAACAGAAGATTGTTGTTTTTCGCAATATTTTTAGAAATTTGCGCTCTTTTAGTAACATTAACACTTGCGCTGAAGTATCTTTTATGCTCATATTTTGTCTTTCAGGACTTATTCTGGGTTTTATTTTGTTTATTTGATGAAAATGAACAACAATACACACCATGGATACATTTTTGTTTGATTTGTGTCGAGTGAGATTTTCACCTAGAACCTGAAGGGGGGGGTATTGGCTCTTTTCATGGAGAAATGTGAAATATTAAAATTTCTAAAATTGAAATAAATGCCTCCTATACAACTCAAACATTCACTCTAAAAAGAAGATTGTTGATTTTCGCAAAATTTTTAGAAATTTGAGGTCTTTTAGTAACATTAACACTTGCGCTGAAGTATCTTTTATGCTGATATGTTGTCTTTCAGGATTTATTCTGGGTTTTATTTTGTTTATTTGATGAAAATAAACAACAATACACACCATGGAAACATTTTTGTTTGATTTGTGTCGAGTGAGATTTTCACCTAGGACCTGAAGGGGGTGGTATTGGCTCTTTTCATGGAAAAATGCGAAAAATTAAAATTTCTAAAAATGAAATAAATGCCTTCTATACACCTCAAACAATCACTCCAAAACAAAATATTGTTGTTTTTCGCAATATTTTTAGAAATTTCTGCTGTTTTACTAACATTAACACTTGCGCTGAAGCATCTTTTATGCTTATTTCTTGTCTTTCAGGATTTATTCTGGGTTTTATTTTGTTTTTTTGATGAAAATGAATAACAATGCACGCCATGGAAACATTTTTGTTTGATTTGTGTCGAGTGAGATTTTCACCTAGAACCCAAAGGGGTAGGTAATGTCACTTTTCACGGAGAAATGTGAAAAATTAAACTTTCTAAAAATGAAATAAATGCCTCCTATACACCTCAAACATTCACTCTAAAACAGAAGATTGTTGTTTTTCACAATATTTTTAGAAATTTGCGCACTTTTAGTAACATTAACACTTGCGCTGAAGTATCTTTTATGCTCATATTTTGTCTTTCAGGACTTATTCTGGGTTTTATTTTTTTTATTTGATGAAAATGAACAACAATAAACACCATGGAAACATTTTTGTTTGATTTAAGTCGAGTTAGATTTTCACCTAGAACCCAAAGAGGTAGGTAATGTCACTTTTCACGGAGAAATGCGAAAAATTAAAATTTCTAAATATGAATAAATGCCTTCTATACACCTCAAACATTTACTCTAAAACAGAAGATTGTTGTTTTTCGCAATATTTTTAGAAATTTGCGCTCTTTTAGTAACATTAACACTTGCGCTGAAGTATCTTTTATGCTCATATTTTGTCTTTCAGGACTTATTCTGGGTTTTATTTTGTTTATTTGATGAAAATGAACAACAATACACACCATGGATACATTTTTGTTTGATTTGTGTCGAGTGAGATTTTCACCTAGAACCTGAAGGGGGAGGTATTGGCTCTTTTCATGGAGAAATGTGAAATATTAAAATTTCTAAAATTGAAATAAATGCCTTCTATACACCTCAAACATTCACTCTATAATGGAAGATTGTTGTTTTTCGCAATATTTTTTGAAATTTGGCCTCTTTTACTAACATTAACACTTGCGCTGAGGCATCTTTTATGCTCATTTCTTGTCTTTAATGATTTATTCTGGGTTTTATTTTGTTTATTTGATGAAAATCAACAACAATACACACCATGGAAACATTTTTGTTTGATTCGTGTCAAGTGAGATTTTCACCTAGAACCCAAAGGGGGGGTATTGGCACTTTTCATGGAAAAATGTGAAAAATTAAAATTTCTAAAAATGAAACAAATGCCTTCTATACACCTCAAACATTCACTCTATAATGGAAGATTGTTTTTTTCGCAATATTTTTGGAAATTTGGGCTCTTTTACTAACATTAACACTTGCGCTGAGGCATCTTTTATGCTCATTTCTTGTCTTTAATGATTTATTCTGGGCTTTATTTTGTTTATTTGATGAAAATGAACAACATGGAAACATTTTTGTTTGATACGTGTCGAGTGAGATTTTCACCTATAACCCAAAGGGGGGGGTATTGGCACTTTTCATGGAAAAATGTGAAAAATTAAAATTTCTAAAAATGAAATAAATGCCTTCTTTACACCTCAAACATTCACTCTATAATGGAAGATTGTTGTTTTTCACAATATTATTAGAAATTTGGAATTTTCTACGAACATTAACTCTTGCGCTGAAGCATCTTTTATGCTCATTTCTTATCTTTCAGGATTTATTCTGGGTTATATTTTGTTTATTTGATGAAAATGAACAACAAGACACACCATGGAAACATTTTTTTTTTGATTTGTGAATTGAAAAAACTGTTTGAAAAATAAAAAAATGCAAAAATGGCAGATTTGCCTTCTAAACACCATAATTGTTTAACCCATAACAAAATAAGGAGATTTTATGGCTAAATATGTGAAATATTGGCCGATTTATAGCCCAGAAGAATTATGATGCATCACTATAGTTAACCCTCCCCGAACACCACCTTGACGTGGTGAAAGGGCTTGTGCGTTCCTATGACACCTAGAGCTGGGCTGGCGGGATTAATAATAATTGCTCCTGGTAGGTTCACCCATGCCAGATAGGTCGAAGGTTAGGAGCCAGACGAAATATAGTCCACGCAGCGTCTTTTTCTCAGTGAGGCGGCTGCAATGGCGTCTGACCCCAGTGGGGCGGCCAGTAAGTGATGGTGTCAAAATAAAAACACTATTGAGGAAGGCAACGGGAAACCACCTCAATTATCATTCCCAAGAAAAATATGATGGGCTATCGAGCGATTTTGAATCCTGGCAACTACGGGACTCGGCCCAATCGGCCGTGTGTCGTGCCCGGCAGCGGGGGAGGCAAGGCTTCCACGCTCGTCATCCCACGAAACCCTTGCAGGGGAAAACCGGCAGCAGCAGGACAGAAGACATAGGAGAAGAAGACCCAATTAGTAAGAATAGGAAGGTGGAATGTTAGGACAATCATGAGGACAGGAAAATTAGAGAATATCAAGCGAGAGATGGGAAGGGGAAAAATAGATATTTTAGGGCTATGCGAGGTGAGATGGAAGGATAGCGGGGATTACTGGAGTGATAATTATAGAATAATATACAGCGGCGGGGACGAGAGCCAATGAGAGGTTGCCATAATATTGAATTAAGAGGCAGGAAGAAGCGTAGTCAACATAGAACAAGCACTGGGTTTTATAGTAGTTTATTTATAGTAGAGATAAAAGCAGAACCGACGAACTTGGCCATTGTTCAGGTATACATGTCATTGAGCAACTATACGGTGGATGAAGTCGGTAGGATATACAATCAATTAGAGGACATAATCGCGTGTGTACTTCAGGGAAACATTTGATAGTGATGGGGGATTGGAATGCAATGGTAGGCGGAGGAAGAGATGGTGATGGGGTCTACGGTTTAGGCACGAGGAATGACCGCGGGGAGAAAGCAGTTGAGTGCTGCAGGAGACGGGTTAGTCATCACCAACACTTGGTTTAGACACCACAAAAGACGCAGGTATACATGGAAAATGACAGGTGACTCAGAAAGGTATCAGCTAGATTATATCCTGGTTAGACACAGGTTTAGGAACAGAGTGATAAATTCGCACAGCTTCCCGGGAGCGGATGCGGACTCTGACCACAATTCAGTGATTATGAAATGTGGCGTCCGTTTCAAAAGGTTTAGGCAGGGGCGGCGAGTTAGAAAATGGAATGTAGAAGCATTAAATGGTTTGAAAAGGAAGGAATACAAACAGGCGGTCGAGGAAATCATTAAAGATGGCAAAGAGCTAGGTACTATCCACGAAAAATGAGAAAATGTCAAGAAAGGGTTGTCTAAAGCCACCGAAGACAATATTGGAACGGTTAATGCTAAAAGGATTAGGAAACCATGGATCAAGGATGAGATGATTACAAGGATGGATGAGTGGAGAAAATGGAAGAATGTAAATACAGAGTTAGGCAAAATGAAAGACAAAGAATTAAACAATAAATTGAGGTGGGCAACAAATAAGGCAAAAGAAGCATGGTGGAAAACGCAGTGCAAGGATATGGAAAGTCTGCAGAGGAAGGGTGAAATTGGTGCGCTGAACAGCAAAGTTAAAGCTTTATCGGGAAGTAAGAAAGGGAGATCTATGCTAACAGTGAGAGATAAGGCAGGTAAGGTAATAGTTGACACAGGAAACATCCAAGAGAGATGGAAGGAGTATATAGAAGAACTGTATAGTAAAGAACTTCGGCCAACAAAGTTAGACATTGAAACAGAATATGATGTAGAGGAAGATAGCTTAGGTCCAGGTATACTAGATGAAGAGATGAAGAGAGAAAGGGCATTAAGGGAGATGAAACTAAATAAGGCCGTGGAGGTGGATAACATTCCCGCTGAACTACTGAAATGTTTAGGAAAGTTTGGGAGGAAGAGGCTATATGGGCTGATTCGTAGTATCTTTGAGAAAGGAATATGGCCAGAAGACTTTGTGAGATCAATTTTAGTTCCTATTCCAAAAAACATAAAGGCTACATCATGTGAGGACTACAGGATAATAAGTTTGATATCCCACGCAGCTTAAGTTGTCCTCAGGATCATAAACAAAAGGATAGAGAGTAGAGCAAATGATTACTTAGGGGATGATGAGTTTGGGTATAGGAAGGGGAGAGGTACGTGGGATGCCATTGCAGTAATGAGATTATTAATTGAGAGGAATATAGAATGCAACCACGAGGTATTTGCTTGTTTCGTAGATTTCAAAAAAGCATTTGACAGAGTGAATTGGGAAAAACTAATGAGTATATTGCAGAAAATAGGAATAGATTGGAGGGAAAGGAGGCTAATCCACAACCTGTACATGTCTCAGACTGCTCAGGTGCGGGTAGGAAACAGGAAGTCCGGATGGGCAGTGCTAGGAAGAGGTGAAAGGGAGGGTTGCCCATTATCACCGTTGCTGTTCAACCTGTATTCAGAGGAAATGATTAAGGAGGCATGGGCAGAACTGGAGGTAGGAATGAAAGTGGGCGGGGAATTCGTAAAATCAGTTAGGTTTGCTGATGATCAAGCTTTAGTTTGTCAGTCAGCCAAGGGGTTGCAAGCATTGCTCAGTGAATTGGAAATTCAGTGCAACCGGTATGGGATGAGAATCAATATTAATAAAACAAAGGTTATGCGATTTTCTAGAAAGAAAAAGGCTAACCTAAACATTAAAATAGGAGGGCAAAAACTAGAGCAGGTAGAACAGTTTATGTATCTCGGAAGTGTTTTGGGCCAACACGGTCAAAGTAGTAGGGACGTAAGGAGAAGAATTGCGCTAGGCAAAGAGGCTTTCACAAGGAGGAGGGAGTTGATGACAGGGACATTGAGTAAGGATGTTTAGAAATGACTCGTAAAAACTGGGTTGATATGGAGCGTAGCTATGTACGGTGCGGAAACGTGGTCATTGAATCAGGAGGGTAGACGTAGACTGGAGGCTTTTGAAATGTGGGTGTGGAGAAGAATGGAGAAGGTGAAATGGACAGAGAAGAAAACAAACGAGGGAGTACTTGGTATGGTGGCGGAAGAGAGGGGTTTGTTGGGAGCAATCCTATGGAGGCAGGAAAAGAGGACGAAGAGGGTATTGGCCGGCAGTGGGACGTTGAAGACTGTAATTGAGGGGAGAATGTTAGGCAAACGAGGAAAGTGAAGGAACAGGATAGGGATGTTGGATGGGATGAAGGGAGGAAGAAAATACTCAAGAGATGAAGAGGGAACTGATGTGGAGTAGGATGTTGTGTTTTGCTAGGGGTCACAAATTATTTAATTAGTAATTATGTCCATCCAAAAACCTACCTTAACTGGTAGATTACCTCATAATAATTACTATAGTTATGCTATTCTACTCTTTTGAATCATTAATTCTGGGTTTTTTTTATTTTATATTCTAACAATGAACCATTATAATACCGTTGACGCCATTAGGTTCTATTTTATAGGATTTATTTTTTTTCATTGAAGCCAGTGGGGGTTATTGCTACTTTTCAAGGAAAAATACGAAAAATTTAAAATTGCCTTCTAAACATCCTAAATGTTTAATCTTAAACAAAAGAAGCACCTCTTACTGCATAACAATTTTAGTATTGGCAGATTTATTGTCCAGGAAAAATGTGATGAATCATATTTATTACGCTATTCTACTCTTAAGAAACAAATTCTGTGTTGACACCTCCAAAGTTTTTGTCTCTCTGACAGAAGAATTTTCACAGTAAGTGTGCAAGCTCAGAATATGTTCACTGTCGAGCTAAGACAAGTTGAGATAGCATCACGAACAACGGGATTTCTCACTTCCCACAGTTGCCTCTAGATGGCAACACCTTTAATAATGATCAGTGACCTAGTTGGTACGTAGAAAGACCTGTTGTAGAGACTTCAGAAATTGAACACGTATGTCTTGGAATTTGAATATTTTACAGCTGCCGTACAAATATGCTTTCGATCTCCCCAAAAGTGTATCTATGAGAATTTTGGCAATAGTGATACCAGCTTGCTACATTTTCAATAAGTGATTGAGGGCCTACACTGCCAAATATATTATTTCCTATGATCATCATGCCGTTTCATTTCCCAATTTGAAGTACAACAAGAGTTAGACGTCAATGCTTTACTTCAACAACATTGAATGCTTACCTCTTTGACTACCTGTATTGTGTATAATGGGCATTAAATAACCAAATTGTAAGTTAAATCAACCATTCTTACAATATATAGTGAAATTATTTTTTTAAATTACTTTAGCTCTACTTGTTGCACCAATACACCAGGGAACGTCACAAATTAAAATCATATCAACAAAATGTCTACCAAACAAACTATCCATTAAATGTAAACGGATGTATCAAATATGCTAAATAACTTCTTTTTATATTTTTATCAATAAAGTACCTTTCTAAACTTTATGGAAAGTTAATACACTTGTGATATGCTTCCATTTTTATAACACATTTTATTATATGCAGATATCATCAATAGTATTTCTGCTGAGTTCAAATAAAAATACTTTATAAAAATACTTTATCACTCATTGAAGGCCACAATGGAAATTGGTGTAATATCACAGTATAAAATCATATTTAAAGAGTCTAAGCAGAAAAGGAAAGACATTACACAATGCCATTAGGGGCTTTGTAGATATTGTCAGCAATTCCACTGCTGGTAGAAGAGCCCAGGAACTACCAGGTATAGGACAATCAATACTAGCATTTCTTCAAAATAATTGTTCAACTTTGGCCCAACGAAATACACAGAGAAAGGCACCGAGGATTAAAGTCTATACAATTTAGACTTAGTCACACTGCATTACCTCATATTTAGGCACAAAATGCACATATACTTTTCTAATGTCCACTTTAAACAATTTGATCCCGATACTCAAGTGGATTAGCACCTCACAGCAGTGTGATGGCAATTCTACCTGGAAAGAAAAACAGAAAGTGCATCCTGACATTTTTATTAAGTCATCGAAAGTTACATGTATAACACAAAATGAGATCATATAGAAAAATTACCAAAGCATATTAATGGCCAACAATCACTTTATGTTGATAATCTTTAAATATGCTATCATTGCTATCCTCACGAGCTAAGTAATAAGATATTTAAGGTGAATAAAGAAGTCTCCTGTATGGTAGAATGAGTTGGTTTTTTTCCCATACTGAATTCTACTCAAGAGCTCAAAACTAATCAAGAAATGCAATCTTAACCTCATCTCCAAGTTAAAAGTTGGACGTGCTGAGCTACCTTCTACTCGAAGGACACACGGAACCTAAGTAAAATCCTGAATGATAACTTGCCATAGTAAAAACAATTTGAAATGTCTCAATTCCAATAATCAATATGCCATTACAGCAACTAGAGGGGAAATGAGCAAAACCTTTAGCTGCAGTGCCTCCTAAATATTTGCTACATTTTCAATATTAGCATGATTGAGATTATAAGCTTTGAGCAGGATCTCACTCCCTATTATGGTAAATTAGTTGGCTTCAGTCCTTGAGAACACATTTGTAATTAATATTGAAACATGCATTATTATTACTGTCATTTTCCAAGTTACATTAAGAATATTCACCTTCATTCAAAGTTTTTCATTTTAATGTGGGCTGTCCAGAAAGAAACCTCCATCATACTATAAAAAATACACAGGTGTGGGTACAAAACATTTATCATTTTCATCATGAAGCTACATATCTCGACTGTTTTTATACATTGATGCCAGAGAGATGTAAACATTCATCACATATCTAGTCTTCAACTTCCTTCTGCATAAAAACATGTCGCCTGAGATCACAGACAACCGATGGCGGTATCTTGGTTTCCCGTCGAGACCTGTGCTCAAAACATGTAGTAGCCTAACTTTTCAGACGTATTTCTATGAACAGAGTGGTAGAAATCTATGAACAACTTTCGATAGATTTCAGATATCGTAAAACACAAGTTTTCACCAACTTTTCGTCAAAATTCTGGTGAAGTTCCTGGTTCACCAAAGCCAGGCGGCCAATTCCATCATTATCATGGACATTTATGTACACTTTCAATTGAACAACATCACTGACATACTCGACTCTTGTCACTCACCAAATTTGGTCCATACACAGCGCAAATTCTCGATGAATGTCAGCTGCTTTGAAGTTTATTGCAAGTTTGAGTTTAGGAGGGGGAGAGATATGCGTGATGCCATTGCAGTAATGAGGTTATTAATCGAGAGGAATATAGAATACAACCAGGAGGTATTTGCCTGTTTTGTAGATTTCAAAAAAGCATTTGACAAGAGTGAATTGGGAAAAACTTATGATTGTATTGAAGAAAATAGGAATAGATGGAGGGAAAGGAGGCTAATCCGCAACCTGCACATGTCTCAAACTGCTCAGATGCAACAGGAATGGGATGAGAATTAATATTAATAAAACAAAATTTATGCGATTTTCTAGAAAGAAAAAGACTAAGCTTAACATTAAAATAGGAGGGCAAAAACTAGAGCAGGTGGAACAGTTATGTATCTCAGCAGTGTTTTGGATTAACACGGTCAAAGAAGTAGGGACGTAAGGAGAAGAATTGTGCTAGGCAAAAAGGCTTTCACAAGGAGGAGGGAGTTGATGACAGAGAATTTGAGTAAGGATATTAAGAAAAGACTCATAAAAACTTTGATATGGAGCGTAGCTATGTACGGAGCGGAAATGTGGTCATTGAAGCAGGAGGATAGACGTAGACTGGAGGCTTTTGAAATGTGGGTGTGGAGAAGAATGGAGAGGGTGAAATGGACAGAGAAGAAAACAAACGAGGGAGTACTTGGTATGGTGGGCAAAGAGAGGGGTTTGTTGAGAGAAATCCTATGGAGACAGGAAAAGAGGACGAAGAGGGTATTGACCGGCAGTGGGATGTTGAAGACTGTAATAGAGGGGAGAATGTTAGGCAAACGAGGAAAGGGAAGGGGCAGGATAGGGATGTTGGACGGGATGGAGGGAAGAAGAAAGTACTCAGAGATAAAGAGGGACCTGATGTAGAGTAGGATACTGGATTTTGTTAGGAATTACAAGATATTTATTTAGTAGCTGTGCCAATCCAAAAACCTACCTTAACCGGTAAATTACCAATTAAATATATGTATATGTGTGTATATATTATATATATATATATATATATATATATATATATATATATATATATATATATATATATATATATATATATATATATATTTATTTATATATATGTATACACACACATATATACATGTATATATATATACATATATATACATATATATACATATATATATATATATACACATATATATACATATATATATATGTACATATACATATACATATATATATATATATATATATATATATATATATATATATGTACATATACATATATATACATATATATATATATATATACACATATATATACATATATATATATGTCCAATAGCAGTGCTAGTTGCCCAAGACCCAATCAACCGTCTGTGCCTGGCAGGTCGTCGACTTAGTAACAAGGCGTAATGGAGTGCCCAGCCACACACCACATGCCCCCAGCCACACGTCCTTCATTGTTACCAATTTCCTGGCCCAGAGCACCTTCCACATAGTCCCCCAGACCCCATACTGTCCCGACTTGGCTCCATGTGACTTTATTTTGGTTTCCCAGCTGAATATAGACTTCAAAGGAAAGCATTGGGAGACGGTGAAAAACAACCAAAAGCATATTACTCAACGTTCTTGAAAGATATTCCTGTCGAGGAGTTTCAGAAGGCACACACATCTCTGTAAATGTATTGATCAAGGGGAGAGTATTTTGAAGAATTTTATGCATTTGTACAAGTACCATGAATACATCTACTTTCCTCAGAGAATGCATGTTACTTTCATAATGGAACCTGTATATCTTGAGCTAAGAGCTCTTACCAGGGCTCCTGCCCTCAAGGGTTTCTAGAATGTCGAAAAGCATTGCAAAAATCAAGGCATCACATAGGGTCATCCCTGACATGCATGTGCAACCGCATTCTGATCCATAACCAAATAGTGCTTTTCCCATTCTCATTAGCTTGTTCATTCTCTCTAGCCAGATAATTCACATTATTGTGTTCATCATTGATTAAGAAATAAAGGTGACTAGAATCATTGAAATATCAAAGTTAGTTGTGTCATGTTCTGGTTTATCTCTTTATTTATTTTGCTTCACGACAATTAAATGTTAGTGTGTATCAGGAATTAGTGAATGCCATGAAAGTTCTCTATGTACAATATTTATACACAGGATGTGGCTGCAAAATTCAATTTGAAATTCTCACCATTTTATACCACATGCGGAGGTTGCCATTGGCACCTCAACAAGCTTGGCATATGGACTGAACAGTCATAACCTCAAAATGGTCGCAATGCCGACAGCAAGTGCAGAGTACAACCGAAGAGCCACAATTATTGAAAGTGTATGCACTGGCCACTCAGTGACAGATATTATTTAGTTGTTAGGGTACCCAAGCTTGACAGTATTCAGATCTTAGGGTACCCGAGATTGATAGTATACCATGCCATAGCAAAGTATAATGGAACGGATAAGTCCCAGCTATAATTTTGCAACATTGGCAAGAAACTCACTCGAAAGAGCACATTGTCAGGATGCCTGATGCCATTTATTTATTTATTAACTTCATTGGGCAAGGTCGAGACCAATGGTCCCTTCTTCCACCTAACCCTTACATTACAGACATTAAATTGTAGACCATCACAAACAACCAAGCCCTAGATGGAGGAAAATCCACCCAAGTGGGAATCGAACCCGCGCCCTCTGGGTTGATAGGTAAGGACATTACCCCGCCGCCACTGAGGCCAGCACTTCTATGGACCTCATATTAGACGGTCCAGGGAAATCAAGTAAATTGTCATCAGTCGTCAGTGTGAGAGAAAAGATTATGCATAGAATTGCCAAGGAGGACCTCTGCTACAAGTCTTACACAATTAACCATCCGGTCCACAACCAAACTTTTACCATTCATTCTATAACTGGGTATCCACCTACTGTACGTCAGTTATACCTGCATGCACGTCACGCAGCTAAGCGGTTAGGCGACTAGGCTGGCACAGGGGAGGGGAGTTCCCCCTCCATCCCTCATCACGAGCAACAAAGGAGAAGTACAGTCATCGGTCTTAAGGTCGTATTAGAGCCGAGCAGATGCTAAAGCAAGTTTTCTAAGTATAGTGAAAAGCAAACAATTATAACGCACAAAATTTATTGTTAAAGTGAGAAAAATATAGAAAATTATTAATATTATAAATAAATAATCGTATAGAACAATGGAAGATTCATCAAGTTTTCGATGTAATATGTAAGTTTAATATTTCAAAAAATGTGAATAATAATCGGAAATCTTTTTCCAAAAGAAGCACCTGTTCTCAGAGAAGAGAGCCTTTAGATGAAATATTTGAAGCAGATGAATGCGATAATGACCAAAACAAGCTCGACATATGCAGCATATGTGAAAAACAATCACGGAAAAAACCACACGTGTGGAAAGATTTTTAGCTTCAGGAATTTTATGTATTCCTCGCTATTCTGATAACCTCTGGTGTGTTTAATTCAAATACTGACAATGCAAGGGAAATGTGGAAGTCATACTCAAATCCTTTACATTGTGCAGCAATAGGGATCAGTTGCTTCAGGAAAATCGCTCGTTTTATACGATTTGATGATGCCAATACTCGTGCTCAGCGCATGGAGAGTGATAAGGCTGATCCAATACAAGACCTTTGGACAATGCTCAATAGTAATTTGGCAAAATATTATAAGCCTACAGAGCACCTGACAATCAACGAGCAACTTTGTGCACACCTGGGTAATTTGTATCCACTTGCTGTACAACTTTACACAGGAAAATTGAGTGCCGGGCATGAGACAAATGTTGATGAGAGAGTTATCAAACACTTGGTGGCACCGTACTAAGTATCCAGGAGAAATATTACAATGGATATTTACTTCACTACTCTGCCATTTGCAAAATGTTTACTATCCTGGGATTTTGGGATTTAACAATTGTTGGCACTTTGAAGAAAAATAAGTCGTGCATTCCACCAGCAATGGTTGCATCAAAAATATGAGAAGAATTAGCCACCGTGTTTGGCTTTCCTGAAAAAGTAGCCATGAGCAGTTATGTGCCAAAAAAATGCGACTAATTATAATATCATCAATGCATCAGGACGCAAAGATTGGTGATGGTGCAAGGAAAAAACTCAAAATATTTGAATTTTATAACTGGTCAAAACCTGGAGTGGACACAATGGATGAAATGCTTGGCAGATATACTACAAAAAGATCAACTCACAGGTGGCCTCGAACATTTTCCTATAATATTCGCGATATCTCCTACCTTGCAGCATATATTCTTTACTATGAGAATAATAAATTGCTCTCAAAAAAATTTATAAATAACGATTATTTTATCGGCAACTGGGCAGAGAGCTGTGTACTCCCTTAGTCAAAAATTGTTCAAATAATGCAAAAATCATGAGTCATTACGTAACCATATTGGCGATAGAAAGTTTTTTGGGTCAAGCCATAAATCCACATGTGCGACTAACAGCCGGGAAACCTCAGGCACAGTTAGACCCAACCAGAAGGAAAAAGATTACGGGTGCATGCCGTATTTGTCTCCAGAGCCAATTCAAAAATGTGGCATAAGTCATCTTTGGTACGTGAGTTCCCTGTTTGTGATGAACATTGCATTACGACCAAGACATGAGTATGCAAATAAATTAAATGCTTGTTATTTGCAATAATTAAATCCTAGTTTTTTGTATGGAACTGTGCTATTATAAATAAAAGAGAAAAACCAAAATGAAAAAACCTGGAATGATGTTTTTTTGCCTATTATCTTTATTATTCTTTATAATAAAAATTGTTAAAATGAAGGAAATTACAAACGATATATTTGATTATATATTTGAAAGTCAAATTATATACACTCTTTGATAAAGTCTCTTAAGTGTGTATAAACCCGGCTTTCATACACAAAGACCTTAGTGGGTACCCGGGTACTCGGTCATGATGGAGGGGGTATTAAGTTTGATACTCAATAACTGTTACTGTATTATTAATTGCCAAAAATTGGTATGAAACTACTTCAATTTTGGTGATACAGGCGGTCATAAAATTTTTTCAAGGGAAAGTCTTTTTATTTTATCTGCGAAGCTGAAATGGATACCCAGTTATGGACTGGACGGTTAAAATAATACAGATGCCTTCATTAGTTGGGTGAGTTGAAAATTTCAACCTGCTTTTGTGTTCCTCAAAAAACAATACTCCTGGATGAATCATTTTTTCAATGCAAAAAATTACGCACGTGCAGCATGGCCGCAAGGGTCAGCAACAAGTCCATATGCATACAAAAACAAAAAAGAATCACAGAAACACAAAAAAGAAAAGAGACTCCCACGTTTTTGAATTTTTGGAGGTCAAGCCACCTTTATCAATGAAGAAAAGGAAGGAACTCAGTTCAGAAATATATCCCCAGTCCACGTTTGACTCTCTTTCTTAATAGTTATGATGTTGTTGTATTTTGTTCTTTTTTATTTTTGTTTCACTGTAAATTGGTGCTACTGCTGTAAAAGAATAATGTTCAAAATAAATAAAATAAAATTAGACAGTGTACCACACCCCTAAATATTAGGATAAACAAGTGCAGGAATTCTTCCCCATCTTGGATACTCCGGGTCCCGAAGCATGCCTTCCAACACAACACTCCCTTTGATAAATGCTATGGTGTCTCCATTCAAGCATCCTTCACACCCTCTGACCCTATTATCAAACTCAAAACAATAGAACAGGCATACATCTGGCTCCTTGATTCCTGAAATGAGCCAGGAATCAATATCAGATAGTGATTACCCTAAACTCCAGGTATTTTTATTCTCCCTCCGCTCCCAAAACCTTCCATATCACTCCCACACTTTCAAACATTCCCCTACTAACCCTTTCCATCCGAAATCTTTCCCCACCTTCCCCTTCCATGTGTCATTCTCATCCTTCTGTCCTCTTCTTTTGAAAATTTCTCTCAATTCCTTCATTCCAAAAAGGGAGGTGGTTGGGCCATGGAAAATTTGGAATATGCATGAGCGTCCTTTTCTATGGTTCTCTGTTTTTATCGGCTGGTGGTACAAACACAATTTTTTAATTGTTTTTTGCTCTTACAAATCGAGTTTGCATTCCCAGTTGCTTCATTCCACAATAGAGTAAAATATGAGCACGATCCACAATCCTAAATAATGTATATATAATTTTCTATTTACAAACCTTGGGCTTGTTTTATATTTTTTCAGCATGGAATGCAATATTGTATTTTACATTAATTTAATGAGAAAAGTTTTTTACCAACTGAGTACTTCACTTCACAGGCAAGATCTTGTAATGGATAATGCTTATTTTATGAGGTCCCACTGTGTTTCATCCTTCACTTTACATCCTCTAATTATCCCGTCCTCAGAAGAGCCTTGCCCTTACATTCCAAGTTCCTATTCTAACTAGTTCAGTCATTCTCTGTCTCTTCTTTCCTTCTGTTGGTTTGGTTTGGTAAGGATTTCGTGAGATGGTAATGGCGGAAGCCTTCACTCTTCCTCTGCTGTAACTTAACTAATTTAAGTTAATTCACTAAGGCATTACCAATTCCTTAAGAACATACACATTTGAAAGAAAGGTTGTAGGGAAGAAACCAATACGAAGTACCAGAGCTGCTTTCTTCAAGAACATGGAGCATGAGATGGACTTCAGATCATATGCTAGCCAGAAGGAAGCAGCAGTGAATAGAGGTTATTGCTACAAGGCACTGCCTTTGTGTTTGACTGATGATGAAGCTAAAACATCCAACTTCAGGGTGTCAAAATATTGATATGTATAACAGGAAATGTCATATGAACAACTGATGTGGAGGGCACTTTGAGTGAGTATGCCATCCATCAGATGGGACGTTTAGCCGCGGACCCCTTGGCGCCTTTCGTTATTAAGAGTAGGCTAATGCCAATGCTGGGTTTCTCTTCACCCTTCATCCTTCCCCGTCCATCCTCTTTGTGCAAATGACCTCAGCTGTCGGTCGCCTCCCCTCAATACTACTACTACCATGAACAACTTACAACATAAATGTTAAATAATGTTTATAACTTTTGCCCAGATTTTTCTTTGTGCCTATTTCAATCCTACTCTTAACTTTCATATTTGATTTACCAAGAATTTTCCAATTCACAGGTAACACATGTATAAGTGTCGTCTACAAAATCCACTTCACCCATGCATGCTATAAAATGATGATCCATCCAAACTAAATAGGAGGTACTGGACATTCTAAAAATATTGTTACCACCTAAACCCACATTATTTCATTGAGTATATCACTGAAAACAATGTCAGCATTTGCATCCAAAAATAAAACTATGCTCTCCACTTGTCTTCCAAGTAGCATGACTTCACTAGGACAGAGGTTAAAAAAAATCACCATTTCTTTACCTGATGGCTTATTGCATTGGAAAAATTGAATCATTTGAAATCTTTTGCAAAGAAAGGAACACATTCCAAAGAAACTGCGGGAGATGCCGCAACAGTAACTTTTAACGGAGTCATCCGCTAATGTGCATTTCAATGCAACAATTTCAGAGTGTAAAAATCATTCGCCTTGACTGGGATTCGAGCTTGCATTGAAATGCACATTAGCGGATGACTCCGTTAAAAGTTACTGTTGCGGCATCTCCCGCAGTTTCTTTGGAATTTGTCAAAGTGAAAACACCATAAGTGTTTAAAGTTGGCTTTAACCTCGTGGACTGTGGCGCGTTGCGCACGACTACGAATGCCTGTGACATTGTATGCATGGCATTTCGTCACAACATCTAGTTCCTTTAAAAGCCCCAAAATTTCAGAGTTTAAGAGGACGCCTCAGTAGCTTAAGTGGCTAAAGCACTCGACCGGATATTGAGGGATCTGGGTTCGAGTCCCAGTCAAGGCGAATGATTTTTACACTCTGAAATTGTTGCAAAGGAACACATATTCTTAGATGGACACCTAGAATCCCATAGTCTCCGTTTCAAACAGGCAACAAGTTTTTTGAGCACACAAATTGCAAATGCATGCACCTTAATATTTGTTGCTGGGTTGTAGTGGTCACCCATTTCACTACAGAAGATTCTTGCAGCAAAAAAGAAACTAAAAAGCCACAAAATACCCCACAAGCAGTCAAACAAGGTTTCCTTTGCATTAAAAAATCATTTAAAAAATGTAAGGCTCAAACATTATACTGAAATACTCAATATTTGCAGTACTCGTTGTATTATGATTTCAAACTAACATTATCATTATGTCATTCAGTTCAGGAGTGCATTTCCAGATTTGAGTGATGGGGGACAAAACTGACACAGCAACTGCGAGATGCACCTCAAACAAGCAATTCATATCACACACAATCGCCCCTTGCCTCAATTGGCCTACAACGAATATCTCAATTGTCTCTTTCAAGTTATTCACGTCCCTTTAGTTGATGAAAATTATTCAATGAGTGCTCAATCAGTTTGCAGCTGGCATACCTCTGCCTGACATCCTGATGCAGGGGTGTGAACAGCGCAGTCCTCCCTCACTTCTGTCGCAGCAGGGGTGGAGCGGCAACAGGGTCATGCCCAATGGGAATGCCATTCTCATCCTCCCTCTCCTCAAACTCATCCACTTTGGCAATCTCAGCACCACTGTGGAGTTGCAAGAAGGGACCAATGGGTGCTGATTCGTCATCTGGTACTGGCACCAACAATCGAGTCGTCTCCCCAATTGGCTGGTAGCGAGAAGCTCCACCTCTAAACCTGCGGCTGAGCGAACTCCCTGTGCATGCACAAATATTGTCATGCCATTTAAGCAATTGCAAGAGTTAGTCGAAGCCTTCCACAAGATTAAAAAAAAATTACAATCTATGTCAATTTTCAAAAGAAACAACACTAATAACAATCATACACAGAAATATGCTTAATATACAACTTGTTATAGCAAATAAAATTAGTTGAAAAATAGTTTAACCAAGAGTAATATCCAGTAAATAAGGTACATTAAATGAAGAATACAATGTATATTTCCACTGCTCTTTATTTACGTACTAGTTTCAACGCTTAGGCATCATCATCATGTACTAATTAATCAAGTCGCGGCCCATTAGCCGTATTTTCCCATTGATAATGCACGCGTCTATACAAAAATACTCAGATGGTCAAAAAAATGACGATGCGGGTTATGTATTGAAAATTGAAAAAATCCAAACATCTACATAACTATGTACACAATAATTTAAAGAAGTCTTGCAAAAATAAATTAGTCTGGAAGCATGCCTTTTTAATTGCATTATATTTTATACAGATCTGCTATTGTTACAGTTATATCACCTCATAAATCTATGAGAAAAAGAGGAAACATATAATTTCTATACTTTGTTTATTCCATTACGTAGTACTTCTTCTTAACTCTATTTAATAGCACTGCACATATACATAGGGTACGTCATATTATATACACGTACGTATAAATATAGGATAGGTAGATCACTCAAATCCAAGAAATTTGCCAGCTGAATGACAGTTACATGAATTAAGCGCATTTATTATCTCTTAATGTCACTATTAAGATTGTGTGTTGGGCAAAATTATTTACAATTCAACAATGAATACTTCAAACAAGTGGAGGGCCTAGCCATGGGGTCCCCATTATCACCACTACTTGCTGACCTGTACATGGACAAATTCGAAAGAAAAATATTCAACAGCCCCTCAATTTTTACAAAGAATATTTACTGTTGGTTTCGTTACATAGACAATATCTTTGCTATTTTGACAGGCACTGAATGACAGTGAGAAAATTTTATGAACACACTAAATCCCAATGCGAAAATATCAGTTTCAATTGCAAGAAAGAACAAAATAATCAACTAAATTTTCAAGATATAACAGTGTCCAGAAAGGGACAGGGCTTTGAAATTGCAATTTTCCGGAAAAGTACCACAGACCACATCATCCCCTCCAACTCCCGCCATCACATACCTCAGAAGCTTTCCACTTTTCATTTCCTACTAAACAGACTGTTGGCCATTCCTTTATCTAAAAATAATTTTGTTCAAGAACTCAAAACGATTAAATATTCCACAATGAAAAATGGCAGCAAAGAAAATTTAATTGAATACATTCTACAAAGAAAACGTTCCAATAAAGCAAACAATGTTTTGTTCAAACCAGTTAATGTGGAGGAAATAGTTTACAAATGGTGTTAACTCCCTTATTATGAATTGATTATACAAAAGATAGCCAACCTCTTTCCAAGGAAAATATTTCGAATAGTTTTTTACAATACGCATGACATAAAATCATTCTTGAATACTACAAAAGACAAAGTCGAAAAACAAATAAAAGTGGCCTTAATAAGTTAACTTGTAAGGACTGTAGTGCTATACATGTGCATAGGTCAAACGAGGAGATCATTAAAAACACGGGCAGAGGAACATAAACGTTTTAGAACTTGTGACCCAAGCAATCTCACTTCGCCAAGCATCTATGAGAAGAAAATCATGGGAGTGATTTCAACCCAGAACTCTTACACCAGATGGACAAAGGAATGAGGATGGATAAGTGGGAAGAGCTGGAAATCAGAAGGAATTTAAAAATGGGTCATTTGGTTAACGATTTATTGTTTGAATTCCTCACCCCAATCCTGGAAGCACCCCTTTCCTTTGCAAAAAGACTAACAACCCCCCCTTCCCTCCCACCGTGAACCCACAAGTCACCTTTCCTGACGCTTAACATCCCTCTCCCCCTTCCCATTTATGCCGATTGCAACCCCATTTCTTTCCTCCTCTCCCTCATGAATGGAATATTAATGGACCACGACTTGATTAATTTGTACCTGATGATGACGCCTAAGCATAGGCGTCATCATCAGGTACATTAAATGTTAATATTATATTATTACAACAGTACAGCAATTAAAACAGTACACCAATAGTTTTGTGGAAACTAACATCACATTTGGTTGGCTCTCATGTTTTTCCTCTTCTTTTGGCAGAATGAAACATATTTCATGGTGAAAAATGGTGATACTATTATACTCAGACAGCAGGTTCAGTTCTGCAATCAGACTAAACAAATTGCTGTTGTTTGCATTCATGATAACCATATTAGCTAGGGAAAACATTCACATTTCTGCTTATACAGAAGTTCATCTCCCTGCAGTCATCTGCCTACTTTCTATGTCCTGAAGGCACAATGGAAATGTGAACACTACTCAAAATGTGAACGGCAGCAACCCAGACCAAACTTTCAATACTTATCTCTCATTTAAATAATTAAATTTTCATTCTGAAAATTGTGTCGTGCTGTTTTTTCACATTTCTTTGTATATTGAAGCACTAATATTCAATGAATAAATTTCCTTCCTATTGTTCATAAGAGATTGTGAGTCAAAAAAATCTTTACAAAGTCTGGTTACAAGTGATTATGATTATGAAAATGATGGTTACGTAGAAGATACTTTACATTAGAGTCACAGCTACAGTCATGGCTATGGATGGTGAGACCAATCGGCAATTATTGCATATAAGAGTGAGGATAAAAGGAGTTCCTCTATAAAATGAAAACACCAATGATTAAATAAGCTAATCCTCCTCACCCACAACTCCAAAATGCTCTCCTATATCCCGCTGCACATCTGAGACATCCCACATGAGAAGGAAGGCATCACAGCAGGACTGGTTGCTACCCCAGAGGTCAATATACGGTTTGTAGGTGAATGAAAAGTGATGAGCGACAGCCGCGAGGAACATCTCGATACAAATGAGGAAGTCCTGAGAAAACAATAACGCTAGGTCACACACATACACAAAGAGAGAGAGAGAGGGGGCACGGCACATGACAAGAGCACCTCATTCAATAGACCCCTGCCAAGGGTATCACCAAAGTCAGTCACCGAAAGGGCAGACGGCTGCATCCTCATGTTTCACTCTTGGGCACTGATTTCTGGCTCGTGCTACAAACTACTTCGGCTAGGATCTTGTGAATGTGCGGGCTGAAGAACAGAAACTAACTACTGAAATTGTGTTCTCACCAAATTCATTAATCCTGATGATGGTCGAATATGAGTCTTAAAAACTGGAGCAAGATGAAATGAAGACTGGAATCACAGTAAACCTAATATTTATGTTATCGGAATCCACTTATTCCTGCAATTCACAACATTTTTAAACATTTCCATAAATTCCATATATTTTCCTATTATTCCTAAGTATGTGGAGACGCTCATTTACACAATTTTGTTTTCAATTTCCTTGCCTTTTGCATCGCTACTGCAGCTGGATTAAAAACATTTCACATTCTAAAACAGTTCCTCATGCATATCAGCCTTTGTTAAAAAAACTTTTCTGAATTTGTTTTGTAAATTTACACAATTAAAAAGAAAAGAAAGAGAGCTGTAATGCAAATGGTTTTAGTGAAGAATTTGTAATTGTCAGCATGGTACAACCACCACTAGTGATGGGCTTATCTGAACTACTTAAACTCGTAATCTCAGTCTGCCTGGGAAAGATTCATGCAATGAAATGAATACATGACACGACTAGGAGGTAGCTATGTAAATTATGCATTGGAATAACACCCCTGGGAGACATTCATTTCTCACATAAGTTGAAATCATGAGGAATGAAAATGACATCTGACCCAAACATGATGAAGTGTGAAAAGAGCAAGACCTTTTGTCTGACAAGTTGGATCATTTGTACTGCCTTGGTGCAAAAGTCAAACAGTGATGCACTCCTGAATAATAAAAAGTCTCCAAACTTGCTTTATCACATCAAAACTACACTGAATCATATATAATTCTATTTTCATTACAAAATTTTTATGTTTGACAACAGATTTGCATTGGTTGGACGACGAGGTAGCTCAAATACTCATAACTTTTCCTCCATTACTCAGGAACATAAATCAAAATAAAATTATTATAACAAATTGATGGAACTCATACTGATCTGACAAAATGTCTAAGATTGCCAACTTCTCCACTGAATACAAAAGAGAGATATGGTCATTTGATTCTGAAACATGTAAACCAGTTCAAACATTTATCGAAAATGAGAAAATATGTAAAGAATTTCAAAATTGAAAAATTAGAAGAATTGCTGAAAGAGTGGTTTTTAAACGCTTGATCTTTGACTATCCCTATGAATGGAATCATCATTAGAAAAAAGCACCACACATCACCAGAAGATTGGGAATGGAAAATTTCAGTGTCCAATGGCAGGTTGGATAAGTTTAAAAATAAGCACAATCTTGTAAACAAGGCTGTACTCAATGCGAAAACTCACTCGAAGGTGTCAGAATGGAATAAGCATCTTGTAAGTTACAGCCCAAAAGACATTTTCAATGCAGGCAAGTTATACAGTTATTTCTCAATGAACACAAATATCCAGGAAGACTGCTATGCTTTAGGGAGGAACAATGTCATGGAAGAGTGCATAGCAAACAAAGGGAATTATTAAACATAGATGAATATGGAAAAGAGAAGCTTTAGCCACTAGTGCTTGGTAAATGAAAGAATCTTAGGCACTTCAAATAACATTGCCAACTACATAAACAGTAAATTCCAAAGTATGGATGACCTCAGAAATATTTGAGAATCAGCTTCATGCTCCGGGATTTCACCACAGGAAAATTCTGCAGTTTATGGTCAGCGCCACCCAGCCCATCCACCCTTGAGTACACTTGAGAAATGTGCAGTTACAATTTTGTTCACTTTGGAAAATACTACCTTGATCAAAAATTTCCCGGAATTTATTCAGAAAATTAAAAATACAAGTTTATTCATCTAAATCTATATTGTCCCCTTCAAAGTAATCCCCATCGACTGCAACACACTTATGCCAGCGCTTGATCCAATCCTCGAAACATTTTTTATATTCGGTTTTCGGTATGTCCATCAGTGCTTCCTGCGATTTTTCCATTACTTCCTCTCGGCTGCTAAAACGCGTTCCCCGTAATGGTTTTTTAACTCGATTGAACAGAAAGAAGTCACAGGGAGCCAAATCAGGTGAATTCGGTGGCTGTTGGATGGTATTTGTTGCATTTTTCGTCAAAAAATTACGAATAATGATAGCACTGTGCGACGGTGCGTTATCATGGTGCAAAATCCACGAGTTTTCTGCCCACATTTCTGGTCTCTTTCGGCGAATTGCTTCACGCAAACGTCTCATAACGCCCAAATAATACTCTTTGTTTACTGTCTGGCCTTCTGGCAAAAATTCATGATGCACTACACCGTTGTAATCCATGAAAACCGTCAGCATTGCCTTCTTTTTTGACTGAAAACGACGTGGTTTTTTTGGTCTCGGCTCATTTGGTGAACGCCATTCACTTGCCTGATGTCTGGATTGCGTGTCGTACTCATAAACCCACGTCTCGTCTCCAGTAATGATCCTTTTGATGAATGTGGGATCGGATTCAGCCTCGCAAATCATGTCTTTTGCGACGTCAACACGGTCTCTTTTTTGCATGAAATTGAGGTCTTTTGGAACCAACTTTGCTGCTACACGACGGAAACCCAAATCATTAACCACAATGTCTTGGGCGGATCCATAGGCAATGTTCAAGTCCTCCGCTATTTCTCTGATGGTTAATTTGCGGTTATTGACCAACATTTCTTTTACTTTATCAATTTTTTCACCGACTTTCGATGTCGATGGTCTGCCACTGCGTTCATCATCTTCGATTGACTCACGACCACTTCTGAACCGCTCGTGCCACTGGTAAACGACCGTTTTTTTAGAGAATCGTTGCCAAAACACTTTTCCAACATTTCCAACGTCCGTGCGCCACTAAATCCGTTTTTTATGCAAAATTTAATACAAGTTCGTTGTTGCAAATTTAAATCCATTTCTGCAATTGTAAAAAATCGCCAACACACACAGAGATAGATGTACTCTTGGCTACGTAACTTTTGCAAATGTCAAGTTATGACACTAAGATTTAAAGGGAATATCAACAACAGATGTACCAATTTAACAAAAAAAACAGAACTCAAATCGGAACGATGGGAGCGCCACACGGTGGTTATTCCGGGAACTTTTTGTTCAAGGTAGTATTAGGCTTATGCAAGGAGATATGGAAGGATAGCAGGGATACTAGAGTGATAGCTATGGAGTAATATACAGCGTAAGGGACTAGAGCCAACTAGAGCTTGCCAAAATACTAAATAAAGAGGTAGGAAGAAGCGTAGTCAGCATAGAGAAAGCAACGGATTGAATATCACTAGAAGAGATAAAAGCAGAACGGACGAACTTGGTCATTGTTCAGGTATACATGCTACCCAGCAATATAAGAAGGAAGAAGTTGATAGGATATATGTTCAGTCAGAGGGCATAATTGCTTTTGTTCCTGCAGGGAAACATTTGATAGTGATGGGGGATTGAAATGTGATGGAAGGCGAAGGAAGAGATGGTGATGAGGCAAGGGACTACAGTTTAGGTATGAGGAATGACCATGGGGAGAAAGCAATTGATAGGGGACAAGTTGGTTATCACAAACTTGTTTTCGAAACCCCAAAGGCGTTGGTATACGTGGAAAATTCCAAGTGACTCAGAAAGGTATCAGTTAGATTATATTCTGGTTAGGCACAGGTTTAGGAGCAGAGTGATCAATTCCCACAGCTTCCCGGTAGTGGATGCAGACTCTGACCTAAATTTAGTTGTTATGAAGTGTATCATTCATTGCAAAAAGATAAGGCAGGGGCAGCGGGTTATTATTATTATCAGGTAATCTCCTTGTTAAGGTAAGTTTTCGATTGACACAACTACCAAATAAATATTTCATGACTCTTGACAAAAGACAACCAAACATCCGACACTACAACCTCTCACAAGTCTCTCTCTTCATCTCCATGTACTCCCTTCCTCCCTTCATATTATCCAACATCCATATCTTGTTCCTACCCTTTCCTCGTTTGCCTAACATTCCCCCTCTATTTAAAGTCTTCCATGACCCACTGCCGATCATGCCCATCATCCATTTTTTCTGCCTCCTTAGGGCTTCTCCCAACAAGCCCCTCTCTTTGCCTACCATACCAATCACTTCCTCATCTGTTTTCCTTTCCGTCCATTTCACCTTCTCCATGCCCACATCTCTCAATATACTCCCATCTACATCTATCCTCCAGCTTCAGTGACCATGTTTCCGTAGACCATGTTTTCTGTATATAACTATGCTCCATATCAAAGTTTTGAAGAGTTTTTTCTTAACATCCTTACTCAATGAAAGCCTCTTGCCCTAGCGCATTTCTTCTCCTCACTACTTTGACTGTGTTGGTCCAAAACACTTCCGAGATACGTAAACTGTTCTACCTGCTCTACTTTTTGCCCTCCTATTTTAATGTTTAGCTTAGCGTTTTTCTTTCTAGAAAATTGCATAATCTTTGTTTTATTAATATTGATTCTCATCCAATATCTCTCGCACTAAATGTCCAATTCACTCAGCAATGCTTGCAACCCCTAGGCTGACTTATGAAAATAACTATGTTGATACTAATTTATCAGCAGTATTTTTTAGGAATTTATCTTCCTAAAAAATGCAAAAGTCCTGGCAGATTTTTGCAGTTGCATCCTCAGCAAATTTATTTATTAAAATATCTATTAAATATGAAATATACAAATGATACAAATTCTCTCATGCTCTGCATAATACTCATCCCCATAATATAGATTCAGGTGACATAATATGCAAACAAGTAGTTACATAAGATTTCATGGCACCTTTCATCTTCCATAAACTTCTTGGTGTCTAGACTTTTCAAACTTCCAGTCGACAGAAAAAGTTACCAAGCCCAGTCATGGACTTGCATCTGGAGATATCTAGAGAAGAAAACTTTCTAAAGTTTCTCCAGGAGAGAAAATTTACAGAGTTGACCCACAGTTGTACTCATTTTTCTTCACTTTGACGCAGTTGGAACGATCATATTGCTTGCATTTCCAATCTATTCCAATGCTGTAATGATTACTCACTGAAGTGTTATACTTTGGGAGCTAAAACTTGCGGGGATCGAGATGGTGCGGGGGCTAGCGTACTGGCTTCCCACCCAGAGGGCCCGGGTTCAAATCCCGGCGGTGTTGAATATTTTTCAGAGGTATCTCGATCCCTGCTTGAGGTGCTTTGTGGAGGGCACTTTGAGTGAGTACGCCGTCCGTCGGATGGGACGCTAAGCTGCGGACCCCTTGGCGCCTTTCGTTAAGAGTAGGCTAATGCCGACGCCGGGTTTCTCTCCACCCTTCATCCTTTCCTATCCATCCCCTATGGCGCAAATGACCTCAGCTGTCGGTCGCCTCCCCTCAAAACTACTACTACTACTAAAACTTGCATTAATGAAATGTTAAATGCCTTTGGAGGTTTTTTATCCTTCAAAAGGTTCATCCCCAGTAATCCAGCTGAGTATTATAAACAGAGGATGTATTTCATGGATGCAAACAAAGTGTTATTTTTGTAATTTAACACATGCAGAGAAAAAAACTGATGGAATTGCACTGCAAGAGGATGATTGGAAAAGCTTACAGGCCTGTAAGTCCATCTTGGTGCTGCAATTATCAGAGTCACTCTTCAGATCCAATAGAAACATTTCCACAGATAATTGGTCCACTTCAATTGAGTTAGTAGAAAACATAAAGGATACAATGGTCCAATATCTTGTTTGAACTGTTAAAAAAACTAAAGAGGGAACTTTCCTAATTTAATATGCATTATGTAAATCAAGGGAAGAAAGATATCAATTCTTCAATAATTCTATCATTGATCAATCATTTCATACGTTACCCATAAAAACAAGGACATTTTTTTGTTTTCCTCCATGCACCAGTGAGAAAAAACAGATCAGGAGACGGTAAATTGTGAAATTACTAAAACTAAAGAGGTGGCACTCTTTTCTCAAATTTTAAACTTTCATTGGTTAAACTCTTGATTTGAATCCAGCAGATAATGAAAGGACAAGAATGTTATCACAGAAGATATGAGAGCCGAGTTAGTGAGTTGACTTGCATTGAATATGATGCCAAACCCCAAAATCAAATGAAGTATACATTGCACAAATTCTCAAATCATCTTTAGGTTCAGAAGATGCTGGGGAGAGGAGAGGGTCTACCGAAGAGGAAAAACCTACCATCATGCCCAGCACACTAACATCTTTCCAGCAGCATAAACGTTAGAAACATTTTCCTTTGTTGGGATTGAACATTAAAGTCATGCAAATACTCAATGACTGAAGAAGGTAAGCTAAAAATGTCCACTTCAGATGCCAATTTCACTACGGTTCACACGAGTTAACTTTTACTCTAGTCCATCATAATCTTCATTTTGGATATCATATTCTATGAGTTGCATTCATCCATCAATATTAATGTTATAATAATTATAGCGGGAGTTAGGTTGGAATGGTTAGTTAAAACCAGTTAGGTGACTTACCTGAAGCTTAGAGGAAATGTCCTTAATGCTACTTGAATCATTGGTGCCAAAAACTGAAGAAATCACCCCAGTGTAGACAAGAATGGCGATGATAACACCTTGACTGAAATAAAAACACAATGTAAGCAATTCAATCAACAGTGAAGGTGCGTAACCTCTGATAATGCCACACATACAAGAATGAAAAAAATACTACGGCTTTGATGCACAAAAATTTTCCAATCGGTTTCATTGGTGCGAGCTCTTCCCTATTAGCCTTATAAAATAAAACGAGGCAATACATTGCCACGAACTGGGAGAAGTTATTGACAGCAATCATGTACGGAAACGCATAATCTCCTCTGAATTCCCCTTCACCGTACACATGATTCATTTCACAGATACTGAAAGAGGGTTGACAAAACCAAATTACTAATTATTTAATTTGCAGAAAACTCACTATCACAGAAAAATTTGGGTCATGGACCTACTCACAACGACACAATTGTTGTAAATGGTCTCACCACGGTATACTGCAAAATTCCATGCTTGCACATATGCACGAACTCACTGGTAGAATCAAATACCAATTAAATGTTTGCGTGTTAATAAATTTATTTAAAACTCCAACTCGAAAGTCTACATACCTTCCCATTTCCCACGGCTGTAAGCAGCACAGTGGAAAAATGTGATTTACTTGCGGCTTCATCGCTAAACTGGCTTCAAGGTTCATTCTAGAATTGAGGTAGTTTAGCAGGTATGCCATAAAATTGTAAATAACATAGGCTTCATAGCATTCACGCAGAGAATCAAGATAAATTGATACTGCAGGAAAGGCTAGCCCAAGCCACTAAAATTGAAAATAAAAAAATAAGTAACTGTCGGTAGTGCAATCAAATAACCTCGGTCACCGATTCAACTTACAGCATTTAGTGCATATATTGGTACCATCCAGAGAATCCTGTACCACCGAAAGATAGGAATTATTAAAAGCAATGAGGAAATATCCTTTTAGCCACAACGTCTCACCCGGTATGATGAAATCACCAACCTGATAATATGCTTCTGAAGGTGTGGTTTTGTGTAGTGAACAAGGTGCTGAATTATACCCCAAAATGAAATTGGCAATGACATCATTACAAAAACGCCGCCAATTATTGCACCCTGATCTTCTTTACGGAAACCTCTTTTTACGGCATTGGCAATAATCATAGGCAGAATAACGACAATAACTAACGCGTACACCGACATGACCACAGGCCTTA
The DNA here is from genome assembly GCF_022747635.1 of Hetaerina americana. Lineage (NCBI taxonomy): Eukaryota > Metazoa > Arthropoda > Insecta > Odonata > Calopterygidae > Hetaerina > Hetaerina americana. Next base: position 29,337 of record NW_027286764.1, read on the forward strand.
TCCATAATCTCCATTTCGAGAGGAGAGCACCAAGACTTTGACAAGACATTTCTGTACACTTGGGTTTTGAAAGTGAAGATTGAAAATTTTTTCAACGAAATTTCATGCATTTCATTTTCGCTTATACAATATCACTCAATGTAGTTATCTCATGCGCACATTATGTAATTCATAGTCGCTGCTATTGATGACGATCATCATCGCACGAATCAAGAATTCGACTTCAATCTTCAAAACCCGTGCACTAAAACGCAAAAAGAATCACGTCAACCCAATTTTTTCGATAACCTGGACTGATACACTCAATAGTTACCACACATCCCAACGTCGAGCAGTAGGATTGAATTAAATAGCTAATCTAAGTTTTTCTCACCACCGTGGTAACAATTGTTTTGCACACTCCCCAGTTAAGACCTTTAACTCTGTTTTTTTGAGGTCCCCGATCGAAGAGGGAGTTGTTTTACGATCATGCTACGACGTAGTTATAATATTGGTTGATAGATAACGCTGGCGTCACATGACCGCGCTCAGATTCTGTCTAATATACAATCTTCGTAATTTAAATACCTCAAATGCAATTTCTGGAGACAAAGCCAAGGACAATCTGTCTGAAATAATCCAAGATAGCTACAAAGATGGAAGACTTTCAAAGGAGTGTGATGATCGCGATACCAAAGAAGACGAGTACAGGGATATGTGAGGAGCACCGAACCAGGAGTCTACGCGATTAATAAAACAAAGTATGGAAAGGAAAATTGGCGGTAACCTATCAGAAAACCAATTTGGCTCTAGGAAGAACAGAGGGATCAAGAAACCATACTCTGCCTGAAAATCATGATAGAGAAAACAATGCATGTGAGCAAGCAACTGTATGTGTCATCCGTGGACTTGGAGAAAGCCTTCGACAATGTGGAATACAACAAGATGTTTGGACTGCTGGAAAAACTCAGAATAAATTACAGCGACAGAAGTATAATCTATCAGCTATACCAGAAGCAAGTAGCTACAATGTGAATGAGAGATGGGGGCTAAAATTAACCAAGAGTTTGACAAGGATACAACCTCTCACCTGCATTGTTCAACATGACCCGGAGGAGGCAATAAGAGAAGTATAAGGCATCGGATTAAACTGAATTAGGATCAATGGAGAAGATATAAACATGTTACGCTTCGCCGGCGATATTGCAATGATTGCAGAAAACCTAGAAGATCTTCAAAGGTAACTAAACGCATTGGATCAAGTTTTACAAAGATACGACATAAACGTAAGCATGATGAAGACTAAACTCCTTGTATGTGGAAGAGATAAACGGAATACAGTAGTCACTCTGAAAGGACAAGAATTAGAGCAAGTGGATTCCTTCACCTATCTCGGAAGTACTATCATATGGTATGGAAGAAGTACTACAGACATCAAGTGAAGAATAGCTCAAGCTAAGAGAGCATTCCCAATGGAAAGACAGCTGCTGTGTTCAAAGAAGATAGAACTAAAGACAAGGAAACAATACGTGAAAACATTCATATGGGGCGTGGCACTCTATGGATCAGAAGCATGGACCATCGGAAAAGTAGACCAGAAAAGACTAGAAGCCTTCGAAACCTGGTGCTAGGGCAAATAAAAAAGAAAGTATATGATAAACATAACAGTTTCAGGTTTAACTTTGTGGACTTCCTTCATTATGAGGGTAAAAAGAAACTTGACATTTCCACCTGATAATGATGCGCAGCATCGAGACCATGGTCGTGAAATATTAAATCTTTCTGGTGTAAATGTTAAGTTCCTTTTTACTCTCATAAGAAAGTACATTGCAAAAAATACCAATCAGATAGGGTAGGATGGAGGGCTGCAGTCAACCAATGTTAGGATTGAATGACCAATGATGATGATGGTCTATGATTCCCAATTACCTAATATACCATACTGCCCAAAACTCGTTTTTAATAGCTTTGGATGAAGTGACTCACTTGTCCGGGGTGATACCAACCAGCAGAGTCACCCTGCCTTTCGTTATCTCTCTGATTTTTTGAACCATTGACACGTGAACTCCACCTGTGCTATGCGATCCGTAATTGCCCCATGTATTATTCATTTTTTCCATTATTATTAAGTTTTATTAACAATGTGAGGCCCCGATATCAGGAAGTAACTTTGATGACATTCGTGGGAAAGAAAAACATCTGTATTGGCCTTTATGTATTTATTGAATGGAGAAACACATACAAGTACAACTCAAACTACAGATTATTAATGCAACAATTCCTGAGTGTAAATATCATTCGCCTAGACCAGGATTCAAATCCAGATCCCTCAATGTACGGTTCAGTACTTTAGCCAGTTAAGCTATCGAGGCATCCTCTTTAACTCTGAAATTTTGGGGGCTTTTAAAGGAACAAGATGTTGTGATGAAATACCTTTGGCTTTAAATTACTGACCGAAATACCATTGTCACCAGACTGCTTTATGAATACATATGTGATTACCGAAAATTATTCTAAAAATCAAATAACACATGGCATGTGAAAACTTGAAAATCGACTGCTTCAGATACTGTTAGGGTTATTAAATTGGAGATATTTTCCCGGTGACCTAAATATGCTAATTCACGCCTACCTGCAGTGATGATGCCCTGGCCAATAGCAGAAAGAAGTTCTTCTGAGGGGCAGGTTGTGTTTTGTTGGTCATCATCAAAAAGAAAACAAAAAGATATCCCATAAAAAATTAGGTTCTGTTGTCCTTGACAATCAATCACCTTTCACATCCTTGTGAGCAGCTTTTTAATACCGATATCTTACTTTTCTCCCACCATGTCACAAGTCAACTGATGACTACTCCTTGTACTCCCTCATCTGACTTGAATTTCTGTCCTCCAAAGGGTATTTTGAGAGCGGGAAACAAGTGGTAGTCGCTGGGGGGGCAATGTCCTCTGGGCTGTAAGGAGGGTGGTCGATGATATATCCCAGCAGCCAAATTCATTGAGTAGGGTGGTCATTGTTTGATGTGACGCATGTGGACGTGCATTGTCATGATATGCATGAACACACTCCTTTGGTGAGCCTGCCCCTTCTTTTGTTTTCGATGGCTCGTCGAAGTTTCTTTATAATCTCGTTGTAGCTTTCTGAGTTGATAGTTGTTCCTTTCGGCGTGAAATCCACTAACAGATCCCCCTTCCTGTCCCAGAAAACGGTAGCCGTAACCTTTCCCACTGACTTCTTTGTCTTAAATTTTTTGGGCTTTGGTGACGCCATTGTTTCAACTGTTCCTTCATCTCCAGAGTGTAGTGATGGACCCATGTTTTGTATCCAGTCACTATCGAATCCAGAGATCAGACAAGGAAGTGCAAGAAGCAGTTGTTGGTTGGATTCACAACGCAGTGGGAGAAAGGTACGACGCCGGTATTAAAAAGCTGGCTACAAGGGTGCAAAAAGTGATTGATCGTCGAAGTGACTATGTAGAAAAATAGCTAATTGCTCAACCTTTCCAATGATGTATGCAAAGTTGAGAATAAATTTGATTTTCCATGAAAAAAAATAGGAGGCCTTACTTTTCAATACTCCCTCGTAACATCAACTTTTCTTTGTTGCAAGATGGTTCTCCTGTAATTTATTGAATATATTTATGAAAAAGAGAGGGAAAGTCAGTCAAAAGATCACATCCATCATCCATGGTATTTCCTTGGGTCTGGTTGGAAAGCAATTACCAATTAATGCAGTGTTCAATGCTTTCCAGAACTGGTGAGTATTGGGATTGTGAATATGTCCAGTTTTGCCTAATAATATTGAAAAAATTTTCCATGAGACCTTGATGAAGGCTTCTTGTGTTGAGGTGCCAGAAATGCTTAGTTTTCAGTTCAGCCCACAACAACATTATCACCGCTCTAATGGTTGTGAACTATCCATCCTGCAAAGGAGGACGGATCATATTTTTCTTTCCCAGGAACCCCCATGTCCTCATATGGATCACTGGCAATCAACACTTGCCAAAATCAGAAAGGAATGCTAGTTTTTGGCAGCTGGCACTGAAATATTTTAAAGATGCTACCATATTTTCTCAGTAATGGCTCTGCAGTTAAGGAATAAAATTATATTACATTTGTGGTATTGCAAAGGAATACTGACCAATATTACTCACAACCAGGGTGAGGAAGAAGTTATAGTGTCACATTGTTAATAATGTTTGTTAACATGTACACCATTAAATCAAGGCAGATGTGACTGTAATGTAATGAGACAGGCTAAACCAATATTAATCTTTAAAAAGCAGTTGCACAAAGGGAAAACTATTTATTTATTTAAGTGTAATGTGAATGACATCACCCCAAAGTTAAAATATAGGAAAAAAAAATAAATAGTGAATGCAAAAATTGTAAAATTTAGTCCCAGCTATGACAGAATATAAAAGAACTAGAACAGCAAATTGGCTTCCTATCTCAAAAAGAAAAGTACAACAGAATACTAACCGCCTCCCATTTTCCTTTAAATCAGTATCAAATTGACAATGTGTTTTCAACAAAAGTAAATCAAAAGGACCTCCTGAATGAAAAATGACCCTGATGTTGCATTACTGCCACTCAGTTGGGAATATTGTCTTTATAACATGTTTTTTAGTCTCTATATAATAAAAACAACACTAACTATTCCCTCAACTATCACCGTCATGACACCAGAGGAAGGCACAACATCCATCCATCATCCATTATTAGACCCAAGGCATTAAATTAGGGCCCATGGAAATGGGTATCAGATTATATAACAAATTACCCAAAAGTATAGAGGATACTAAGGCAACTACTGTATTCACATATAAATTAAATGGATATCTACAATGTAGCATGCTCTAATCAGTTGTTGAATATCTCGCCAATATTCCTGATCTAAAAGTCCATACTTTTAGTTCATAGCAATGCTCTTAAGTCTAGTTTATATTGATGCTCGGTGATTTTAAATTAATATTTGTGTGTTTGTTACATTAATGTGTGTGTATTCGTGTTACATTTAATGTAAATGTCAGTGCCACATTCTGTATCTCAATTGAGCCTGTATACATAGCATTTTTTTGGACGTGCCTTATATCATGAACATACACCATCCAACTGGGATTTTTGTAATATGATCTTTGGGCAAATAAAATGTGTTGTTATTATTATTGAGTGATTTCCAATTACATTATACCACAAACACAGCTGCCAGTCTGTGGCATTAGGCAGTGGTACGCCCAGCCCTGTGTATAGATTACACTCCCGCCTTCAATCACCAGCTTCTCATCTTCCAAGCAGAGGCAATGGCAGTATACTTGGTACTTACCTCTTCTTGGACTATATATACCGAACCATTCTTTGAATACTATATTTGTAAACAACCACTCTGTGCCGGCTGTGCTGCCTCACATTTGGGGACCAAACCTCAGTTCGGTAACATTTTCATTTCCTTATTGAATGAAAAGAAACCATCACACGTGACTTCGAGATGCATCTCCTTGGCAGCCAATTTTGCCACCCGTCCTGCCTCAGTAAAACTGCTCTGGTTGGACACATTGGCCCTCTATGGGGACATATACTGGGATAGAGGTTTGTATCAGCAGGCAGAGAAATTTTGGTTCTCAAAGGGCCATGCCTCCAGTCTTCCCTGACTACATGGCCCTTTGGCAGCATCTCAAAGCTGGAAGATGGGCTTGTTATCGAACGCTGTCCATGGGGACAAGTCATGAATGAGATGCAATCCACCAAACACTTTGGGAATAGCAGTGGCACGGGAGGCACATACTGGCTTACTCTTCGATAGAATACCATGCACGGCCGGTGATTCAAGGAGCTCGACTAATTTGGAATCATTCCAAGAGTCATGGAAAATGTTCGGCTGGTTTGAGGATGTTCGCACCATGTGTTGAAAGACTAAGCACACTTGGATCGTCATATGGGTATTCATGAATCTTTGCTGATGAGGGTCCCTTCCCCAGTACTGTCTTCCCCTATTTGGAAGATGGAGGAGTTCTTCTTACGGGATCATACTGGGGTTTGTTAGGGGCAGGGATGACCCGGAAACCCAGTCCACTGCACGATACTTCTACAGAAGGGTCCTCCTCTAAGTCAGTGGCCCCCCTCTCCATATCAGCATCCCAGAATTGTCAGAAACACTATCTCATGCAGGATTGATAATTCAAATTTCAAAGTATCAGGCAACAGAATATTTGGTTTATTTTTCTACTCAATGCACACACATTTAATTCACTATTGTTAAATACATTTTTAAAATCTTTTTTAACCTTATGTAAAGTTCTGAATTGATAACGATTTTATAGGACATTGTAATTAAAATGTGAACTTTTGGTTCATGATAATGATCTATCTTCTGTCAACTAAAAATAAGTAACTAAATCTCAAACCACACTATATGGGTATACTTACTGGTAATATGCATAGAACCCAATTTAATTGATGAATATGTGAGGAAAAAATGAAAAAAATTACTGCACATAAAGTGATGAATGCAGGAAAACAAGGCTTCTGGAGTGATACTTGAATTTCCATTATTTATCCATGAATGTACAAACATATTGACAATTTTTTCCTATGTTAGAATGTAATTTAGACAAGTACAGATTGTGTATTATGTGCATTGCATTGCATGCACTAAATTTTTTACATTAAATAATAGATTTCCATAGAACATGATAAAAATTTAATCTCTAGGAATAACAAAATATACAGAAATATAGATTTATCTCATGTCATTTGGCTTTCAATTTCCATATTTACAATTTTAAGTATTATTCAAAAACACAATAAATTAACGTGATGGTTCACATTTCACCCATCCAAGCAAAAGAATGAAAATGGAACATTTAGTTGGCAATTCTCTTCTATGTACACTGAAAGTGTTACAAAACTATATTTTGATGACTACAATGTGACAAGATGAGTTTGAAAAACAGAAAATATATTTGACATAAATTCCAGACAAAACAAAATACTTTCAGTATCTCATTAAAGTCTGAACTATTTCTCATAAATATATATTTTCTAGGGCTTCTTGATACAGATGTCAGCTGCTGGTCCATTTATCATGAATCTTCAGTCAACTGAGAATAATTAGTTAGAGCTCACACTCTGCCATATATATATACTAATTATACCTAGTGGTGAGATGCACAGCAACAAATTTCATAGACGCAACCCATAATATGCATGGCAAAAATAGAAAATATTTATCCAACAAGTACCAAATTAATGAATAATGGATGTTTTAAAGACTTTATACAGTTTTCATTGGCCAAACAAGTGATGATGGCATTACTTAAGGCAACTCCTACCGAAGGTTAATTAGTCTTCTAATCTCAAATTAGAGTGATTTTATAGAACCCACCTGATTATGTGTTCTTCATCTTGTCTTGATTTATAACCTTCTAGAAGGGTATTTTTCAAGGAAAAATACAGTCGCAGATTATGCCAACTAGATAGTGTCTTTAAAATATCATTTCTAAAAAAATGTGACATCGTTCCACAATTAATCGTAATGTACTAGAATGGTCCGATAAGGACCATGAAATGATCTGCGTAAAATTATTAAGCGAGAATAACAAAAACTTCTTAAACATCATTGCCGTTTATAGAAAACCCACCGATGGCCTCCAGATAATAGAGGCCCTTGCCGCCTCGTGCGCGGAAAACCCAGGTAGTTGAACCCTAATAGCGGGGGACCTTAACCTCCCCAACGTTCATTGGAGTGGCCCCACGGCAAGAGGTGGCAAAGCCCAAGAGCTCGCTAATCGTCTCATTCAAAGAGAGGGTTTTACCCAAGTTGTAAACAAGCCCACAAGGGAGGGGAACATCCTTGATGTGTTTCTAGCTAGACCATACAATATGTTCTCGGAAGGAGAGGTAATTCCTGGTATAAGCGACCACTCAGCGGTATGTATCAATATTCAATGGGAATTCCGGGTACCCGAGAATAGGGTAGTAAGAAATTCGGTGTGGAGATACAGCAAAGGAGATAGCAATGGGTTTCGTACCTTGTTGAAGGAACGTTGTCAGGACTGGGCTTGTACAGGGGGAACTGTAAACGACATCTGGAACAGTTTCAAAGACATTGTCAACGAAGGGCTGGAAAAATTCGTTCCAAAAATGACTCTCAAAAGTAACACCGACCCCGAGTACTATAACTGCTCAATAAAAAAACTAAAGAGAAAGGCTAGGAGGAGTCACTCTATGATCAAGTATGGGAACCCATATCTGTGCAAATATAAATCGATAGTAAAAGAACTGAATAGGGAAAAGAGGGTAGCAAAAGAAGAATACTTAGTGAACATTCTCACTAAAAACGATACAAATAAATTTTACAAATACTTAAGAAGACGAAAAAACAGCCAGGTGAAGGTAGGCGTGATCCAAACCGAAAGGGGGGACATTATAACAGACGATGAAGGGAAAGCAAATGAGCTCAACAAGTGGTATGGAAGTGTTTTTAGCAAGGATTTCAGTGGAAACCTCCCCCCACGTGTTTTTCATGTTTGTGAAGGGGAGAACGTATTATGTCCGGGTGAACTAGTCATCACACCTTCAAAGAGTAATATTGTTATTCCTAAGTATATGAAAATCTGTGACCGCGAAGTCATGGACAAAGTAAAAAAGCTTAAAGTCAACAAATCGATTGGCCCTGACAACATCTCTGGAGACGCACTCAAATTAGGGTCAGAGGCAATGATACCGTATCTGCGCACCATTTTTAACATCACGTTAAATAATCATCAAATCCCCGATGATTGGAGGAAGGCTTATGTAATACCAATTTTTAAGGGTGGGACCAATAGCAGTGTAGAGAACTATCGCCCCATTAGCCTAACGTCTGTAACCTGTAAACTAATGGAGAAGAAGGTCGCAAAATATCTACGTGACCACTGGGAGGATAAGGACTGGCTACTTAAATACCAACATGGCTTTCGCAAAGGGTACTCATGCGAAACCCAACTACTTGGACTCTGCCAGGAAATATCAGACTGCTTAGACAAAGGTAAAGAAATAGATGCAGTTATACTCGACTTCTCAAAAGCCTTCGACAGGGTTCCCCATGACAGATTGTTAGATAAAATTGGAAAACTAAATATTGATAAAAGAGTACTACTATGGACGAAGGCCTTCCTACAAGATAGAACCCAGCAGGTTCGTGTTGGGCACAAAATCTCAGAAGAAACCCGCGTCACATCCGGAGTACCTCAGGGTAGCGTGCTTGGTCCTCCTCTGTTTCTTTGTTACGTGAATGACCTTGCTGAATGTGTCAATTCCAAAATACGATTGTTCGCTGATGACTGTATACTCTATAGGGAAATCAGCAGCAGCAGTGATCGCGACGTTCTGCAGGGTGATATAGATAACGTGGCTAATTGGATCAAAATCAACAAAATGGAGATAAACATTGCAAAAACTATCCACATCTCATTCTCCAAAAGGAAGGCAGGTGAGGGAAGGGTATATAAAATAATGGGAGAAACGATTGTAACAAAAGATAATTGTAAATATCTAGGGGTACACCTAAGTAAAGACTTAGGGTGGGGACTTCACACAGATTATGTGGTAGGCAAGGCCTTTAAATCGCTCCACTGGGTCATGCGGAGCCTCAAAGGAAGCACTAAATCAACTAAAGAATTGGCCTACAAAACAATTGTAAGGCCTATTGTCGAATATGCGACCACAGTATGGGATCCCTTTGAAATAGGGCATGTGAAAAAATTAGAAGCAGTGCAAAGGAAGGCTGCCAGGTACGTTTTAGGGCGACATAGGCAGACTGACAGTGTAAGTGACATGCTAGGCTCACTAGGATGGGGGTCACTAAAGAACAGATGGAAGCTGAATAGACTGTGTGCCATTTTTAAAATATTGAAAGCTGACGGAGGCTGGAAAGAACTGAACGAGAGTGTAAATAAGCCATGTTATCTCGGCAGGAATGATCACCCGCTTAAAATCAAATACATGCCCCAAAGGACAAACACCGCCAAGTTTTCGTTCCTAAATATGGGAATCAAAGAGTGGAACCAGCTGCCTGATGAACTCTTTAAGCCCTTACCCAAAAGCATTAAATCATTTAGGCGTGAATGCAAAAGGTATACATGATGGGATTGTTAAATGCAATACGGCAGAAGGTGTATGGCTGTATCAAAATATATTGTTTTTTCTCATTTTTTTATTTTGTAAGTCTACTATACGACTATTTAATGACACAGTGATATGTTTTAAGAATGACTACTGTTTGTTATATCATGTCATTGCCACCCGGCTTATCGCCTAACAGCAATGTATCCCAAATAATAATAATAATAATAGTTACAATGACCAAGATATTTATGTTAACGATTCTGAAAGATAATGATGAATGACAATGATATTGATGAGTATTCTGAAATCAAATATTACTCATGAAAAAAAACTGGGAAACAAGATATTTTTATTTATAAGTTATTTTAAAAATCTCTAATTTATTAGGGTATATCAGATTTTTCTGAAAATTAACTGTATTTGGTGTATACAAAACAAATATTTTTTAGTGTGTCCATTTTATTTGTGTTATCAAACTGAATTAAAAGCCTCCCACGTTTTAATTTTATTTTTATCTATTGTGTTAACTATCTGGGGCTGAATTGGTGATTTTTTTCTCCAAGTATCCAAAGTACATATTCAAGCGACCGCACAAAGCCCCTAAAATGTTTGCATGTCTATGTAATTTGGTGTGTGTTGCCGTAGTCCAGGGGGTAGAGCATTGGACTACTGACCGAAGGGCCCGAGTTCTATTCCCAGCCAAGCCTCTTAGGGAACCTGCAGCTCCACCCATGCTATATGATTTTTTGGGCACTAGATCTTCCTGGGAAACAATAACCGGCACAGGGAAAGGAACTGACCCCCTTACCCTGATGTGTGAATTTCACATGCCATTGGGCATGTAGAACTGGGTGAACTCTACCATCACCTACCAAACCAACCTTTGGGTTGATTACTGTGTTAAATAGATCATATGGACTTTAGACTTTTCTCTGTACAGTGAACCATACTGTTTTAAGACCTAGCAGCATACTATTTACAAAGGACTGGAAAAAGTTATTGATGATCTCCATGCCAAAATCAACAGTATGGCTTTTTTGCTCCAGAAACTTCTTTTATATTACTTCATTTAACATAACATTGTTTCCTTCAGATAAGGATAATTTCATGCAGAAACTGAGCTGTAAAATGAAAAGGCTGTACTAGAATTGATGCAAAATTAACTTTATGAAAGTTTCATAATTCTCACCAAGTTGTAAGCAAATCTGTGTATCATGTCAATGGTACTCCTTTTATGAAGTCTTGATGAGGTATTAACACAGTAAAATTGGTGACGGAAGCATATGTATGCAAGGAGCAAATGGTGGTTAAGAGGTAATTCAACATGCTGAATGGTGTCAACATTGCACATAAATAATCAAATACAACAAGTTAAACTGCCCACAGAGTCCCTGAACAATCTAGAGATGCCATCATACCTCAAGGTTATAGAAACAGATTTTCTTAATAACAGTTTGATAGAGAATTAGATCATAAATAATGACCATGGGGTGCATTCCATTATGCACAATGCATGCAATTATGTATAACATTATGGATAATTATCTCTTGAAGATACCATGGTTGGAGAAAGTAATACTTGCTGCAAAGTCAGATGAACTGGTAGCTGTTATCTTCACCTGACAGAAATAAATAATTTTTCAAAGATATTATCAAACATGTAGGTTTGCATGAATTCACTCAGCCTTGTGGGAGTTTGTGGAAGACAATTCTCAACTGTTTTGATAATTGGATGTAAAACAATGGATCAATTCATATGTGTGTCGTCAAAACATCATATCACAGCTATACACTCAGTATTATTGGGACTCGGAACAAATTTAAGAGAAACCAAATTGGAAGGGTCCACGCAAATGGCTTCAGATACTGTGATGCTTACACAGTCTACATAGATATACAAACTGTTTAGCCAATCAGCATTCCCCATGTAGGCACTTATACCAAGACAACATTAAGGCCGCTGCTGTCAGGGAGACATGCCCTGGCTAATGTCCAATTAGGGCAGACTAAGACTAAGTGGTAGCTCTTGGCTAGCACCCATACAGATAGCATATTTGTACTTGGAGGATAGAAGCATACAACGTACAAGTGAGGAGAAACAAAGATTAAATCCATTGGTCACCTAAGTGCTTTGAGGGTACCTAACATGAACTTTCCTCACTGCATCAGAAGCTGATGTGCGCACCAGGGCAGGGTTGCTGCTTATTGGCATATTAGCAAAGCCTTATATCGGCATTAAACACCAATATGACATAAGAAAGAAAAACAAAGAGCAGGAGAAAAAAACAGGGCACGTGATGATGGCAGAGACCTACTGCACTGTGATTATTCAGGCCAGGAAAGATGAATTCATCATCATCTCATTCTCAAGGTGGTTCAATCATTCTGAATGAAAATATTTATATTTAGCCCAACTCTGCTCTGTAAATAACTTCCAGGTCCAATTTTAGTGGAAGTTTAACATAACTATATCAATAGGTGTAAAAACTGTCAGGGTGCACTGGGTGATTCAAAATATCAGCATAGCTACAGAATATGGATTTTTGGATTCTAAAACTTTTCCTTTTGTCACACTTTTGTCTGGTCTTTTCAAAAATGAGGCACATTCTTAAAATCATGAAATTTTCAGTCAGATTGGATGGTTTTGGGTCAATTATTAAATACTGACAGATTTCGATTCACTGAACCATGAACTTAGAAAGTATGTTACTTCAGTCACTTTTATAGTTAAGTGTTATATTATGAATATTTTATATGCATGGGAAAAAGTTATCAGTATATATTATTTTTCGGTGGCTTTTAACTAGATAAAATCATGCAAGGGGTTGAAGAAAAGGATGAAATGCTAACTTGGTCAACTCCCATAGACCATAAATAAAAAAATTGTTTTCTGGCAGACAGAAATTTCACTGCAAACAAAGGAAGCTATATCCCTACTTATCATTACTTGGGTATATATTGATTCCTTCAAGAGAAATCAATGCATTTGAAAAATCTGTATACAATAGGCATTAGTTTTTAACTTTAACTGTAAAAATTTAAACATGTATTTACAAACATATTTTCAACAATAGGAGCAAAAATTACATAAAACTGTTCAAATTACCATCTGCATCCTTCCAATTTGGGCACCCTTTTATTAAGTTGGGGTGAGGTAAATGGGAGCATTCAACTGTTATGTATTTATGGCTTTAGGTCTGTTTTTAGGAATCAGAAAATGGTTCAATCGTTAAACCACCAACAGTAAGTTTGGACCTGTCTTGATTTAGGATGAAATTTGCATCATTCAAAACAATATAGATGGTAAATTATCAATGAAGGTCGAGAAAATGCATTTTTTGACTTGTTTTTGGGACCATGCATGTATTTCTCTTGTTTGAAACATCGAACTTAAAATTACATTCATAAATTCATACCATGCACTTTAGTGTATACAGGTGTACGTAGATATTACAGCATATTTGCTTTCGGGCATTACTGACCACACACCATTGAAGTCCTTTGTTCCGTCATTTTCAACCAGACAGTCACTGGCGTTGCACAGTTGAGAGGCACATGAGGCATTTTTTGAAAGTGATCCCTGCTAGATTTTCTTCGGTTCATTCTTTCCAAGTTGTTTCTTCTGCCACTATACTAGTCATCATAGCATCACAAATGCACTGATAAAATGGGAGAATACTAAAATACATATCAGGCGCAATACTAATACGTAAAATCTATTTAAGTATGATAACTAGAAATATAAAAAAATGTTAAAATATAGGGGTTTTAAAAACTACTACAACAATATAGTTATTTAAAAACATATATTCTTACAATTTTTTTAAAACTGCTCCCTCTCCAATGTTTTCCTTGACACTTAAAAAAATCCCTGATTTGTCTCCCTTTGCCACATTTGTCGTAACGCTGAATCTGTTCTTTGCATGACTATATTATAATGCATACATGGAAGTAAAAGAACTGTAACACCAGATTGTTTTGTGGAGGGAATACTCTGGCCAAGAGATGCTATTACTAGTAATCTGACAGCAGAGGCCCAGAAGAATCAATGTTTAACATACATGGTCCACTGTAAAAGTAATGCGCATTGTCTGGGAAAAATAGATTTATTGATCATACTCGTACAAATGCTTAAAACTCTCCAAAATACTCTCTCCCTGCATCAATACCCTTGCAGTGACATGTCTGCCATGCCTGGAAGCCACCCTGACACTCCTTGACAGGAAGGTCTCTCAGAAATGTTGTAAAATGTTTTTGGATGTTTTCCATGGTCTCCCAATGCTTTCCTTTCAGCTCTCTCTTCAGTCCGGGAAACAAAAAATATCGCACAGAGCAAAGTCGGGACTGTAAAGGGGCTGTGGGACCACTGGGGTGGTGCTCTGGGCCAGGAAGATGGTAGCAATGAAGGATGTGTGGCTGGGTGCATGTGGCATGTGGCTGGGCACTCCATTGCGCCATGTTACTAAGTTGAAAAATACACTTCACGTGGAAGCACATCTTTTCACTCAGACTGCTTAGACCAAACGCAACCGGCTGCGTTGGAAGGGCAGACCCCCTACCACATTTCCCGACCAGTTTCACCACGCTCTATGTAATACTTGAGGGAGGAAACATCCTCAGTTAAAGTATAGGAAGATAATTGTTGAGAGCAAGACCCAATAAAGGTTATTCCATGTTAAGGCATTTTTCCTTACTAAAAAAATCACGCAAGTACAGTTTATTTTCATAATTCAATCATGATGCCATTATAAAATGCCCACCAAATATTTCACCTTAATGTTAAATGCCCTTAAAAGCCAAAATCTCCTCAAGGAAGCAAACATTGCATCACTACTAAGATAATAGTAGTTATCAATGATATTTACTATACCAGCTCAAGAGCTAAACATTTTAACATTGAAAACAAACTCAACGACAATGAAAGCACTGCAGCCATTTGACCACAAAGTATCATTGCATAAGAATCACAAATTCAACATTCAGATAACCTCAAATAATAATATAATAATGAGCCACTTTCAAAAGAGATGAGGAATAATCTCACTTCAGCCCATCAAACCATGAGGGTCTATTAAAATTCAAGAAAACCTGCTTTAATACCAAATGTTTGGTAAAATACTAGAGGATGCAAGATCATTTGTCTAGTCAACATCTTCTGAACTTGCAAACAAGTGATTAATTGACACCCAACCCTGATCTCACCAACTTTCAAAGTGGAAAGGCACTTGATTCAGTGATACTGCTACATAAATTGATCATTCTTTGCGATATAATCAAACAGCTGAAGGTACACCATTTTTTATATTCCTGAAAGTTGACATAGAAATAGCACAGAAAGAGCCGATAAATATTTAAATAGACTCATCAGAATGAATGGTAATCCTATATTATTACAACACTGAACTTGGCGAAGGTAATGTTTCCTAATGCACTCACACAGATTTGAATAAATCCTCAGATTTTGCAATCATGAAATCCCCACTGCAAGAGGTGATTTTGCAGCGGTTTATAAGCAGAAAATAAAAAAATCCACTTTTTTGGGTGAAGATTAAAAAACTTGTGCAATGCAACCATGAATGTTG